>NW_027508837.1:640000-647500 GCF_051911475.1 Siphateles boraxobius
CTTACGTCACGAACCACCCCAAACATCCAATAGGAAAATTCAACTGCAGTAGCCGCCGTTCAACCTGAGGAGGGCAGCACTCAGACGTTTTTACACCATATATTGTAGAATTAAAACACTTTATACACAAATGTCAAAAAAGTTACTCGAATCAATGAACAGTACTAATAAAGCCCCATTCTTACAGATCATTAACTAAAAAAAGTTGGTTTAGGGTTTAGTTACCCTTTAAGCAGCTGATTAACACAAGTCGATTTGAAAAGGCATGGTAAGAATCTATTTTTTTTAGATAGAATTTATGGATTTTTAAGATTTTAAATAAGTTTTTTCCCCGAAAATAAATGTTCATACGAGTTATGGTTTAGCGACGCAGAACCACGTGCGCGTGATGTCACTCTTCTCACCTGCGGCGCGAGCGCGAGGACAATGAGCGTGCGCGCGACACACACACACACACACACACACTCACGCACCGTTATACGCTTATTTGACTCAAACCACCCCGAAGATTCCAAGACGAACCGAACCGCAACGATTATCCCCGGATCTTCTCCTCTGTCTGGGAATGTGAGGAATTAATATCTCACTCTAATTATCCGATATACACACACAGTCCAACCTACATTTATTCAGACACCTTCAACATTTCTCACTGATATTTCACAGGTTTTGTCCGTCCTTCTGTTAGACTCTCACACATGAATTATGTTGAATATCTGTCAGCTGTTAAATTTAACTACACAATTAGATAATACCAGTTTAGCTCAACCAGTTACCAAGCAATGCTTCATGTTGTTCAGTCTGTGGTGTAAAAAGCTGCATTAGTTATTAAAGAAAAAACACTTCAGCAAAACATGATCAGCTCAAAGTGTCCCAATCATTTTAGGTCCCAAATTGTTATAAATGTTACTGGTAGTCACTGTATGAGGAATGTTTGGGTGTAATATGTCCCAGTTTACTTTATTTTGTTCTCCTCACTTACATAAATGAACTATAGTGTCCTGCACACACTAAAAAAATAGCAAAAATTATATCTGGTGTCTGAATTATTTTTGGTTTGACTGTATATATATATATATATATATATATATATATATATATATATATATATATATATACCAGTGGTTAAATTGGGCCGGGGCTCTCCGGGGCTCAGCCCCGGCACATAAAGGCAACTCCACGGCGTAGCTGCGCCGTCACTCCAACGGCGCCGTGGCTGTTTTATGGTTCTGCGTCAGGTTGAGTTGCATCGCGGTGCATCTGACCAATCACAGCCCTTGGGGTCTGCGTCGCCTCGACGCGTAATTAAATTTTTTTGGAGGTGCACGTCGCTACGGCGGAGGGGTTCGCGGCGACGCAGAGGGGTCTGCGGGGGTATGCCGTCGATTCGACGCAGAAGCATAAAACAGGCTTAAGCCTGTTCGTTTGCAGTCAGTTGCCTACTGGAAATTATGTCACATAAAATTGGATGAAGTGATGCTTTTGAAAACATATTTCTGACAATAAATGAAAGATTTTTGAAATGGCATGTCTATTTTGTCTCGGCGGAGCTGAGAACAATCGGAACACGGTCGTATTCTTGTTAGCTGCTTAATATCGTTGTCAGCCGACCATGATCGCGCACCGCACGCGCATCTAGGTGACACGGATAAATGTACGCAGCGATATACTATAATATTCCTGGGAGATCCATAGTTGCGCGGGGTGTGGAAGCGCGCAAAAGTTCCAGAAATGTACAAAAAGTGCCCTGGCCTTGAATGACAAGGTAAGGAAAATAAGACTAAATCAAAATTAAATAACCAAGACTAGGTTGACCATGTGATCTTTCTAAGGAGATGTTTTGAGCATTTTACTTCAGACACCGGATTATAAGCAAACTGCCAAGAGAACTGCTAGCTGGCTACTCAAAATAAACTAGCAATCTATTCAGTCAGCATATTTGTTTTTGATCTGTGTGAATTACAGAAATATAAGACTTGCTAGACCTACATTTAGCTACCAAGCAACCTTTACACAAGGATAGATTGATTTTATTTTTGTGACGCGTGCATATCTTGATGAGAAATGATGCAGAGTAGGATGTGTGTGTGTGTGTGTGTGTGTAGTAGTAGTAAAGAGAAAGAATGGGAGAAGGAAGTGTGTGTGAGGTGGACCTGGTCACCACAGACCCAAATCTTCTCAGCTGTTGCTACTGTCATATTCTGCACTGTCTCTTCATGTGGCACATTATGTTTGGCACATTGTATGGGTCACTATATCATAACAAGGTAATAAAATGTGTAATCAAGTGATGACTGATTAACAGTAATGTAAATGCTAAATGTCTAATACCTGTTGATACTATAACAATGCAAAGTATATACCTTGCAGTTTTTCAGATATCATGTAATACTCAATTTCTCCATTTCTTTGCACAAAACTCTCCAGAAAGTGCTATTTAATGGTTTATTTTCATGCCCCCGGACCCCCCTAGGGAGAGGAGAGCACCCCCACATAATAAATCCCAATTTAACCCCTGTATATACTGTATATATATATACTGTATATACAAACACAAATATGTAGAGCTGATATCTTTCAGTCATTAATCACATTCAGATCTTCTGCATTGATCTGAGATTCAGTGTGTATTAAGAACACATCAGTGATGGACAGTGAATTAATCTCTGTGAGGTTTGAACCTGCAACCCTTCAGTCTGCAGAAGTCTCACCACTACGCCACACGTTTCTACACACACACACGAGAAGAAGCCGTCACTCACCCCGCAGGTGAGCCGTCGTTACAGGAGACCGAAGTGTTCCTCAGGAACCGAAGCTTCATCTCCGGGTCCAGGTTCTGAGTCGAGCAGGGATACAGGGATTGAGCCAAGCTCTTCACCTGAGTCATGAAACTGTCCATGTTTCCCTGCACAGCAGTGAAATCCAGAGGGAAACTCTCCGGTGTGTGTGTCCGCTGGGCCCTCCTGCCCTCCACGGGCCCCAGCACAACCAGCACAACCAGCACAACCAGCACGGCTCGGATCATCTCCATCCCGCTGTAGATCCAGGGCTTTTCCTCCAGATGAGAGTCATGAACACTTACTGGATCATCAGCTTCTGAAGAAACTTCTGTGTTCAGATCACGGCGAGTGTCTGTGGCCCCATTATGTGGGGTTTTTATAGCTGACATGCCAGCCAATCAGCAGGGAGGGCTGGTAAAAGGGGTGTGGCCCAGTGACATGCATGTCCCTTTGATCTCCAGTGTGTGAAGACTTTATAATACTCCTATTTAAATATGTTTTTCAGTATTATTAACATTTGATAAAAAAAGTTTGTTTTGCGTTAGTGGAGTATGTTGGTTCATGTTTATACAAACACTCTCACACACACACACACACACACACACACACTCACTCACTCTTACACACACTCACTCACTCACTCTCACACACACACACTCACACACACACACTCACACACTCTCTGACATGCAAACACACACACATACACTCACGCACTTAATCTCACACACACACACACACACACACACACACACACACACACACACACACACACACACACACACACACACACACACACACACACACACACACACACACACACACACACACACACACACACTCACTAACTCAATCTCACACACACAACCAAACACACACACTCCCACATTCACTCTCACACACACACACACACACACACACGGGAGGAATTCATTCCCGTCGCTTGAAATGGATGGCAGGCACCCAGAGCTCCGGCTCGGACCCGTCACTGATGACTCTCTAACACACTCCTCCTGACACACACTCCTCCTGTCCTGACACACACTCCTCCTGACACACACTCCTCCTGTCCTGACACACACTCCTGACACACACTCCTCCTGACACACACTCCTCCTGTCCTGACACACACTCCTGACACACACTCCTCCTGACACACACTCCTCCTGTCCTGACACACACTCCTCCTGTCCTGACACAAACTCCTCCTGACACACACTCCTCCTGACACACACTCCTCCTGTCCTGACACACACTCCTCCTGACACCCACTCCTCCTGTCCTGACACACACTCCTCCTGTCCTGAAACACACTCCTCCTGACACACACTCCTCCTGACACACACTCCTCCTGTCCTGACACACACTCCTCCTGACACACACTCCTCCTGACACACACTCCTCCTGTCCTGACACACACTCCTCCTGTCCTGAAACACACTCCTCCTGACACACACTCCTCCTGACACACACTCCTCCTGTCCTGACACACACTCCTCCTGACACACACTCCTCCTGACACACACTCCTCCTGACACACACTCCTGACACACACTCCTCCTGACACACACTCTTCCTGTCCTGACATACACTCCTCCTGTCCTGACACACACTCCTGACACACACTCCTCCTGTCCTGACACACACTCCTCCTGACACACACTCCTCCTGTCCTGACACACATTCCTCCTGACACACACTCCTCCTGACACACACTCCTCCTGACACACACTCCTCCTGTCCTGACATACACTCCTCCTGTCCTGACACACACTCCTCCTGTCCTGACACACACTCCTCCTGTCCTGACACACACTCCTCCTGACACACACTCCTCCTGACACACACTCCTCCTGTCCTGACACACACTCCTCCTGACACACACTCCTCCTGTCCTGACACACACTCCTCCTGACACACACTCCTCCTGTCCTGACACACACTCATCCTGACACACACTCCTCCTGACACACACTCCTGACACACACTCCTCCTGTCCTGACACACACTCCTCCTGTCCTGACACACACTCCTCCTGACACACACACCTGACACACACTCCTCCTGACACACACTCCTCCTGACACACACTCCTCCTGTCCTGACACACACTCCTACTGACACACACTCCTCCTGTCCTGACACACACTCCTCCTGTCCTGACACACACTCCTGACACACACTCCTCCTGTGCTGACACACACTCCTACTGACACACACTCCTCCTGTCCTTGCACACACTCCTCCTGTCCTGACACACACTCCTGACACACACTCCTCCTGTCCTGACACACACTCCTACTGACACACACTCCTCCTGTCCTTGCACACACTCCTCCTGTCCTGACACACACTCCTACTGACACACACTCCTCCTGTCCTGACACACACTCCTGACACACACTCCTCCTGTCCTGACACACACTCCTACTGACACACACTCCTCCTGTCCTTGCACACACTCCTCCTGTACTGACACACACTCCTCCTGACACACACTCCTCCTGTCCTGACACACACTTCTACTGACACACACTCCTCCTGTCCTGACACACACTCCTCCTGTCCTGACACACACTCCTACTGACACACACTCCTCCTGTCCTTGCACACACTCCTCCTGTCCTGACACACACTCCTCCTGACACACACTCCTCCTGTCCTGACACACACTCCTACTGACACACACTCCTCCTGTCCTGACACACACTCCTCCTGTCCTGACACACACTCCTACTGACACACACTCCTCCTGTCCTTGCACACACTCCTCCTGTACTGACACACACTCCTCCTGACACACACTCCTCCTGTCCTGACACACACTCCTACTGACACACACTCCTCCTGTCCTGACAGACACTCCTCCTGTCCTGACACACACTCCTACTGACACACACTCCTCCTGTCCTTGCACACACTCCTCCTGTCCTGACACACACTCCTGACACACACTCCTCCTAACACACACTCCTCCTGTCCTGACACACACTCCTCCTGTCCTTACACACACTCCTCCTGACACACACCTGACACACACTCCTCCTGACACACACTCCTGACACACACTCCTCCTGTCCTGACACACACTCCTCCTGTCCTGACACACACTCGTCCTGTCCTGACACACACTTCTCCTGACATACACTCCTCCTGTCCTGACACACACACCTCCTGACACACACCTGACACACACTCCTCCTGACACACACTCCTGACACACAGTCCTCCTGACACACACTCCTCCTGTCCTGACACACACTCCTCCTGACCTGACACACACTCCTACTGACACACACTCCTCCTGTCCTGACACACACTCCTCCTGTGCTGACACACACTCCTACTGACACACACTCCTCCTGTCCTTGCACACACTCCTCCTGTCCTGACACACACTCCTGACAGACACTCCTCCTGTCCTGACACACACTCCTACTGACACACACTCCTCCTGTCCTTGCACACACTCCTCCTGTCCTGACACACACTCCTCCTGACACACACTCCTGACACACACTCCTCCTAACACACACTCCTCCTGTCCTGACACACACTCCTCCTGTCCTTACTTAACTCCTCCTGACACACACCTGACACACACTCCTCCTGACACACACTCCTGACACACAGTCCTCCTGACACACACTCCTCCTGTCCTGACACACACTCCTCCTGACACACACTCGTCCTGTCCTGACACACACTTCTCCTGACATACACTCCTCCTGTCCTGACACACACACCTCCTGACACACACCTGACACACACTCCTCCTGACACACACTCCTGACACACAGTCCTCCTGACACACACTCCTCCTGTCCTGACACACACTCCTCCTGTCCTGACACACACTCCTCTTGTCCTGACACACACTCCTCCTGACACACACTCCTCCTGTCCTGACACACACTCCTCCTGACCTGACACACACTCCTCCTGTCCTGACACACACTCCTCCTGACCTGACACACTCCTCCTGACATTCACTCCTCCTGTCCTGACACACACTCCTCCTGTCCTGACACACACTCCTCCTGACATACACTCCTCCTGTCCTGACACACACTCCTCCTGTCCTGACACACACTCCTCCTGACATACACTCCTCCTGTCCTGACATACACTCCTCCTGTCCTGACACACACTCCTCCTGTCCTGACACACTCTCCTCCTGTCCTGACACACACTCCTCCTGTCCTGACACACACTCCTCCTGTCCTGACACACACTACTGACACACACTCCTCCTGTCCTGACACACACTCCTCCTGTCCTGACACACACTCCTCCTCCTGTCCTGACACACACTCCTGACACACACTCCTCCTGTCCTGACACACACTCCTCCTGTCCTGACACACACTCCTCCTGTCCTGACACACACTCATCCTGTCCTGACACACACTCGTCCTGTCCTGACACACACTCGCCCTGTCCTGACACACACTCCTGACACACACTCCTCCTGACACACACTCCTCCTGTCCTGACACACACTCCTCCTGACCTGACACACACTCCTCCTGACCTGACACACACTCCTCCTGTCCTGACACACACTCCTCCTGTCCTGACACACACTACTGACACACACTCCTCCTGTCCTGACACACACTCCTCCTCCTGTCCTGACACACACTCCTCCTGACACACACTCCTCCTGTACTGACACACACTCCTGACACACACTCCTCCTGTCCTGACACACACTCCT
>NW_027508837.1:652500-687500 GCF_051911475.1 Siphateles boraxobius
ACACACACACCCCAGACTCCACACACACCCCACACCCCAGACTCCACACACACCACACACCCCCCAGACTCCACACACCCCCCAGGCTCCACACCCCCCCAGACTCCACACACACCCCACACACCCCAGGCTCCACACACCCCCCAGGCTCCACACACCCCCCAGGCTCCACACACACCCCAGACTCCACACACCCCCCAGACTCCACACACACCCCACACCCCCCAGACTCCACACACACCCCAGACTCCACACACACACCCCAGACTCCACACACACACCCCAGACTCCACACACACACCCCAGACTCCACACACACACCCAGACTCCACACACACACCCCAGACTCCACACACACACCCCAGACTCCACACACCCCCCAGACTCCACACCCCCCCAGACTCCACACACACACACACCCCAGACTCCACACACACCCCACACACCCCAGGCTTCACACACACCCCAGGCTCCACACACCCCCCAGACTCCACACACACCCCAGACTCCACACACACCCCACACACCCCAGGCTCCACACACCCCCCAGACTCCACACACACACCCCAGACTCCACACACACCCCACACACCCCAGGCTCCACACACCCCCCAGGCTCCACACACCCCCCAGACTCCACACACACCCCACACACCCCAGGCTCCACACACACCCCAGGCTCCACACACCCCCCAGACTCCACACACACCCCAGACTCCACACACACCCCACACACCCCAGGCTCCACACACACCCCAGACTCCACACACACACCCCAGACTCCACACACACCCCACACCCCAGACTCCACACACACCACACACCACCCAGACTCCACACACCCCCCAGGCTCCACACCCCCCCAGACTCCACACACACCCCACACACCCCAGGCTCCACACACCCCCCAGGCTCCACACACACCCCAGACTCCACACACACCCCACACACCCCAGGCTCCACACACACCCCAGGCTCCACACACCCCCCAGACTCCACACACACCCCAGACTCCACACACACCCCAGGCTCCACACACACCCCAGGCTCCACACACACACCCCAGACTCCACACACACCCCACACACCCCAGGCTCCACACACCCCCCAGACTCCACACACACACCCCAGACTCCACACACACCACACACCCCCCAGACTCCACACACACCCCACACACCCCAGGCTCCACACACCCCCCAGGCTCCACACACCCCCCAGACTCCACACACACCCCACACACCCCAGGCTCCACACACACCCCAGGCTCCACACACCCCCCAGACTCCACACACACCCCAGACTCCACCCCCCCCCAGACTCCACACACACCCCACACACCCCAGGCTCCACACACCCCCCCAGACTCCACACACACACACCCCCCAGACTCCACACACACCCCACACACCCCAGGCTCCACACACCCCCCAAACTCCACACACACCCCAGACTCCACACACACCCCACACACCCCAGGCTCCACACACCCCCCAGACTCCACACACACACCCCAGACTCCACACACACCCCACACCCCAGACTCCACACACACCACACACCCCCCAGACTCCACACACACCCCACACACCCCAGGCTCCACACACCCCCCAGGCTCCACACACCCCCCAGACTCCACACACACCCCACACACCCCAGGCTCCACACACACCCCAGGCTCCACACACCCCCCAGACTCCACACACACCCCAGACTCCACACACACCCCACACACCCCAGGCTCCACACACACCCCAGACTCCACACACACACCCCAGACTCCACACACACCCCACACCCCAGACTCCACACACACCACACACCCCCCAGACTCCACACCCCCCCCAGGCTCCACACCCCCCCAGACTCCACACACACCCCACACCCCCCAGGCTCCACACACCCCCCAGGCTCCACACACACCCCAGGCTCCACACACACCCCAGACTCCACACACCCCCCCGACTCCACACACCCCCCAGACTCCACACACACCCCACACCCCCCAGACTCCACACACACCCCAGACTCCACACACACACCCCAGACTCCACACACACACCCCAGACTCCACACACCCCCCAGACTCCACACCCCCCCCAGACTCCACACACACCCCACACACCCAGGCTCCACACACACCCCAGACTCCACACCCCCCCCAGACTCCCCCCCCCCCCCCCCAGAATCCACCCCCCCCCCAGACTCCACACACACCCCACACACCCCAGGCTCCACACACCCCCCAGACTCCACACAAACCCCACACCCCCCAGACTCCACACACCCCCCAGACTCCACACACCCCCCAGACTCCACACACACACCCCAGACTCCACACACCCCCCAGACTCCACACACACACCCCACACACCCCAGGCTCCACACACCCCCCAGGCTCCACACACACCCCAGACTCCACACACCCCCCAGACTCCACACACACCCCACACCCCCCAGACTCCACACACCCCCCAGACTCCACACACCCCCCAGACTCCACACACCCCCCAGACTCCACACACCCCCCACACCCCCCAGACTCCACACACACACCCCAGACTCCACACACACCCCACACCCCCCAGACTCCACACACACCCCCCAGACTCCACACACACACCCCAGACTCCACACACACACCCCAGACTCCACACACACACCCCAGACTCCACACACCCCCCAGACTCCACACCCCCCCCAGACTCCACACACACCCCACACACCCCAGGCTCCACACACCCCCCAGACTCCACACACCCCCCAGACTCCACACACCCCCCAGACTCCACACACCCCCCAGACTCCACACACACACCCCACACACCCCAGGCTCCACACACCCCCCAGACTCCACACACACCCCACACCCCCCAGACTCCACACACCCCCCAGACTCCACACACCCCCCAGACTCCACACCCCCCCCCCAGACTCCGCACCCCCCCCCCCAGACTCCACACACACACCCCAGACTCCACACACACACCCCAGACTCCACACACCCCCCAGACTCCACACACACCCCAGACTCCACACACCCCCCAGACTCCACACACACCCCACACACCCCAGACTCCACACACCCCCCAGACTCCACACACACACCCCAGACTCCACACACACCCCACACCCCAGACTCCACACACCCCCCCCAGACTCCACACACACACCCCAGACTCCACACACACCCCCCAGACTACACACACACACCCCAGACTCCACACACACCCCACACACCCCAGACTCCACACACCCCCCAGACTCCACACACCCCCCAGACTCCACACACCCCCCAGACTCCACACACACCCCACACACCCCAGGCTCCACACACCCCCCAGACTCCACACACACCCCACACCCCCCAGACTCCACACACCCCCCAGACTCCACACACCCCCCAGACTCCACACACCCCCCAGACTCCACACACCCCCCAGACTCCACACACACCCCACACACCCCAGGCTCCACACACCCCCCAGACTCCACACACACCCCACACACCCCAGGCTCCACACACCCACCCCAGACTCCACACACCCACCCCAGACTCCACACACACACCCCAGACTCCACACACACACCCCCCCCAGACTCCACACACACACCCCCCCCAGACTCCACACACACACCCCAGGCTCCACACACCCCCCAGACTCCAGACACACCCCACACCCCCCAGACTCCACACACCCCCCAGACTCCACACACACCCCACACACCCCAGGCTCCACACACCCCCCAGACTCCACACACCCACCCCAGACTCCACACACACACCCCAGACTCCACACACACCCCCCCCCCAGACTCCACACACACACCCCCCCCAGACTCCACACTCACACCCCCCCCAGACTCCTCACACACCCCACAGACTCCACACCCCCCCCCAGACTCCACACACCCCCCAGACTCCACACACACCCCCCAGACTCCACACACACCCCCCAGACTCCACACACACACCCCAGACTCCACACACACACCCCAGGGTTAGTGTGCGGATGAGGAGGAAGGGGGGTCTAGCCATAGACAGTAAAAGAAATGGACACAGCGACCCCCTTGATTTCAACGGAGAAAAGTGAAGCCCATTAGAAGCACTTCCTGTCTGATGGCTGAGCAACTGCGCAGGCTCAAACTGAGCTTGATGACGTAGATGTGACGTGAGCAACCGGTCTGACAGCTGTAAATCTTCTAGTAGCTGTGCCAGGACAAATCTGAATCACCTAATTCCTCAAAAACATTTTCTTGAAATATTTTGTCCCGTTGCTTTTATGGACTCTCTATCTATGGGCTTCTCCTTGACTTTATTTCTCTGTTCCCCGATTGCCTCATCGACAGTAAAAGTTTGCCTGCGAGCTTCTCCTCCTGTCTATACGGTAATTTCTCTACTGTGCGACAGAGTCGCGTGGTTATGACGACATCGTTAGCCTATTTTTACAAAAACGGCTTCTACGGGGCCATAATTTAAGATACAAAGTAATGGATCCTTTTATACATTGTCGTGTTTCTTTAGAAATAAATAATGGACAAACAAAGTCTTTGGACGTCTCAGATTTAAAGTTATTCGCTGTCAAAGTGACGCCAAAATGAATGAGAGTCAATGGACTGCTAACAGCAGGTGAAGTTCTGCTACAATGGCGGCTCCCGCGAGGCTTCAGTTTCGGCTGATGGATTACACCCTCGGGTCTAGCTAGCCTCCGCTTTGTTTGACAACACTTTAAAGCTACACTGTGTGATTTTTACCCCCATCTAGCGGTGAAAAGGTATATGACCATCCAGTGAATATTAGTTTCTGTTCCTCTCAATTCCGATTTCGTTTTAACTCCTACGGTGGCCAATGTACTCCAAGATTAACATGGCTTCCAGTTCGACCTCGTCCATGAGTGTTCCTTCAAGTGATGAGGTTATTTTAGAAAACTATTATAATTTGCAGTAATTTAATTTGCCAGGTAACTTATAGGTTATGACATCTATGTAAAATGAATAGTAGTTTTATGTTTTCGTTATTTTTTTTACCATTTCATTGCTAACATCAGTTATCAGATTCCCAGACGAATGCAAGCTAATCTTAGTAAAGTAACTTTTATCAGTGCTATCGTTATTCTGCATGTTGTACGACATCACTAGCGTAAGGCAAAGTTTACATTGTAGGCTATATCATTTTCTCCGTGAGCAGAGATCCGTTGATGTGACGGAGGTGCAAGCAATCCCCCTCTTGACATTCGACACGGTGCCATCGAGTGTTAAAACGTGAAAGGCGAAGCTTGAATTAACGGGTATGTCCCTCTTTGGCTAATGTACTTTCAAGATGGAGGGGCAACATGGCGACCGACATTAGAACCCCTTACCCGTATGTATTTTCAATGGCATGTTATACACTCACGAGAATACTTTATTACTTGAACGAAGTAAATATACATTAATGAGCACATATATTTTTGAAAGAACTAAGTGTTTTTAGCTAAGAATAAACTAAAAAAGTTACAAAGTGTAGCTTTAAACGTCAACAAGAAGTGACATCACCCGACATCGCTTAGAGCACCTTTAAGAATATTGTTATTGCTTAATATAAGTTATTAATTCATACACATGCTCATATGATGAGTTTATCCCTCTTTCAATAACTAAAAGAAGAAAAAGATTGCAGTGTGTTGCTAGATAATAAAATAATATTGTTTGTAGAAAAACTTTGATGTTGGCTTGTGAAGCAGCCAGAACATTTAGAGTAGGTTTAACAGCTTAAAGTTTGAATGTTTTCATTTGAAAGGTTTTAAGTTTGAAATAGTTTTAGTTTAGTAGTTTTAAAAGCTAGAATTCTCTAAACTGCTTCTGCTATCAGGTGACGTGAACATTACGCACACGCATTCAACACAAGCGTTCACGCGCATTCATTTGTCATTTGTTTTTTCTTTCGTATAAAGAATCAGAGAAAGCTGTTTAACCTTCAGAAAATGTTGTCACAATTATTAATTAATGAATTGCCATCAAGATAAGGACATTTAAGTTCTTAAAGAAATGCCATCAAATGCACAATATTGTTTTTTCAGTGTTAGAAAAAAAATATATATATACATATATATAAATAATAGTATAAATTATATTTATAGAAACTATACTAGATATTTATACATGTTAAATCAGTTTATACAAGTTTAATTTGTGGGTTTAATCAGACTGCATTTTATTATAATATAGCATATAACACAACACAACATTTTTATTTTACAATGATTGTATGTAAGGCTAAATACTTATAGCTATAAATATTTAATATAGATACTAAATCATTGAAATCTATTTAATGTTCTTAGTGTTTTTAATATTTGATGTTGTTTTTGTTGCTTTTTTGATTCTGTGTAAAGTGTCTTTGTGTATTCAGAAAAGCGCTTACAAATAAAATGTATTATTATTATGTATACAATTAGTTAAACAAATAAAATTAAAACACATGGGAATGTGGGTAACAGTGTTGCAGATTAAGCCTAAATGAATCTGTCTCAGTTCGGGAGTTCGTTTGGAACAAATGTTGATAGTAGTTGTAGTTTTATATTTTTACTAGAACAAACATTTGAAGTGTTTAAAATGACCTATATTTCATGCAGTTATGTAATTGTTTATAATAGCCTCTTGGAAACGCACTTTGTTTCCACTCCGGTGTAATCAGGCCTGTCGATTATATATTTGCACGTTCATGTTTGTCAGTAAACATCCGCGCGTCGTTCTGGCCTGAACACGTGAAAAATGAGTTTTGCTGCATTGAACATCCTAACTTATAATATATCAGAACAAAATAAGCATGAATCATTCATTCGTATTGTTTACAGCGAGTGTAAATGTGAGTGTTATGTTTTCTTCTTCCTGTCAGGCTGTGATTGTACGAGGAGCTCGTTAGGTTATGACATCATCGCTCTGGATCGATGACATCATCAGCCCCCCCCCCCCCCCCACACTGATCCCATCTGCTGTTTTATGGGAATGTGTTTATTACGCCGAATGTTTGAGCATTATTAGCCGTATGGCTGGATGAAAGGGAAAATGAACATCACGCTCTCGTTTGATTGAAAGATGATTAATGAGCGGGTTGGTCGTAAAGCATGATGGGTAAATGGGTCTTCCCGCCAGCGTTCAGGCATGTGGAGGGAGGAAAAAATGCTCGGCGTGTCCAAGTGTGTGTTTGCGGTTCAGATCATATACACACACACATACACACACTGTCCGTGAGCTGTCCGGCTCCGGCTCACACACTTCTGCTCGTTTACAGCATCTCTTGCACGCTTTTCAGGGTTTATCTATCAGTGGAGGCTTTTATGAAATGATTCTGGCTCTAAAGGAGATTTCAGGGTTATTATTTTCCACACTTTCTTTGAAATGCATTCAAGAGTTTTAAGAATGTTTGGATCAGCTCGACGAAATTTCTTTGTTGTTGTTTCAGTGTTTCATGGAGATAAATGCACCATTATTTGCTGTAATGATTTTCTGTGCTGAAGGTTTATTATTGTGGTGTCGTTAACTTCTGATTTCCATAAATGTGCAAAAAGCGGTCTAACTTTATTTTTTACATAATAAAACAGCCAAACATTTGTTTTGATAGAATTCAGATCATTCAGCATTGATTGAAAAATACAAAAACTAAGAATCAGAACTCAGAATTTTTTTTTTTTATTAATACTTTGAATCACCAATGACTCATTAAATTGATCTATAACATTTATAACAAGGTTATAAAAGATTCTATTTCAAATAAATGCTGTTCTTTTGAACTTTGCTATTCATCAGAGAATCCTAAAAAATAAAATACATCACGGTTTCCACAAAAATATGAAACTGTTTTCAACACTGATAATAATAATCATAAATGTTTCTTGAGCATCAAATCATCATATTATAGTGATTTCTGAAGGATCATGTGACCCTGAAGACTGGAGTAATGATGCTGAAAATTCTGCTTTGATCACAGGAATAAATTACACTTTACTATATATTCACATAGAAAACAGCTGATTTACATTGGAATAATATTTCACTGTTTTTACTGCGTTTTTGATCAAATAATTGCAGCCTTGGTGAACAGAAGAAATCTTTCAAAAAACTGAATTATTCCAAACTTTGACCTGTATTGTATTTATTTGGAGTCTAACTAGGCAGTAACGCTGATTAATCAAAATTTCAGTATATTAGTTATACAAATATTTTCCGCCAGTTCTGATGTTTTCTGCTCCTGCTGTGTGTTTTCTGTGTTTCAGGTGCGGATCGCCCTGCAGATGGAGGACGGCTCTCGTCTTCAGGGCTCTTTCTCCAGTGGACAGACGTTATGGGATCTACTCACCCACTTTCCACAAACCAGGTGCGTGTCGTTCTGTCCGCGAGGGCTGCAGTTTGAATGCGTAATTTATGAGTGCTCTCACTGACCACTCCCCGTGCTCTCATTCACCACTCCCCCTGCTATCACTGACCACTCCCTCTGCTCTCACTGACCACTCCCTCTGCTCTCACTGACCACTCCCTCTGCTCTCACTGACCACTCCCCCTGCTCTCACTGACCACTCCCCCTGCTCTCACTGACCACTCCCCCTGCTCTCACTGACCACTCCCTCTGCTCTCACTGACCACTCCCTCTGCTCTCACTGACCACTCCCTCTGCTCTCACTGACCACTCCCGCTGCTCTCACTGACCACTCCCCCTGCTCTCACTGACCACTCGCTCTGCTCTCACTGACCACTCCCCCTGCTCTCACTGACCACTCCCTCTGCTCTCACTGACCACTCCCCCTGCTCTCACTGACCACTCCCTCTGCGCTCACTGACCACTCCCTCTGCTCTCACTGACCACTCCCTCTGCTCTCACTGACCACTCCCCCTGCTCTCACTGACCACTCCCCCTGCTCTCACTGACCACTCCCCCTGCTCTCACTGACCACTCCCTCTGCTCTCACTGACCACTCCCTCTGCTCTCACTGACCACTCCCCCTGCTCTCACTGACCACTCCCCCTGCTCTCACTGACCACTCCCCCTGCTCTCACTGACCACTCCCTCTGCTCTCACTGACCACTCCCCCTGCTCTCACTGACCACTCCCCCTGCTCTCACTGACCACTCCCCCTGCTCTCACTGACCACTCCCCCTGCTCTCACTGACCACTCCCAGTGCTCTCACTGACCACTCCCCGTGCTCTCATTCACCACTCCCCCTGCTATCACTGACCACTCGCTCTGCTCTCACTGACCACTCCCCCTGCTCTCACTGACCACTCCCTCTGCTCTCACTGACCACTCCCCCTGCTCTCACTGACCACTCCCCCTGCTCTCACTGACCACTCCCTCTGCTCTCACTGACCACTCCCCCTGCTCTCACTGACCACTCCTCGTGCTCTCATTCACCACTCCCCCTGCTATCACTGACCACTCCCTCTGCTCTCACTGACCACTCCCTGTGCTCTCACTGACCACTCCCCGTGCTCTCACTGACCACTCCCCGTGCTCTCACTGACCACTCCCCGTGCTCTCACTGACCACTCCCTCTGCTCTCACTGACCACTCCCCCTGCTCTCACTGACCACTCCCTCTGCTCTCACTGACCACTCCCTGTGCTCTCACTGACCACTCCCCCTGCTCTCACTGACCACTCCCTCTGCTCTCACTGACCACTCCCTGTGCTCTCACTGACCACTCCCTCCTCCTGACAGATATTTTGATCTGTTTCCTTCTCGCAGGACATCTGATCTGGAGCCGTCTGGACACACCCCAGTGTGTGTATACATGAGAGACGAGGTGAGCCCGACCACTTAATCTCTGCGCTTCGGTATTAAACATCAGTATCGGTATCAACATCAAATCAAAATCACTTCATTTAAGGCCCGCCCACACCAAGAAAGATAACTATAATGATAACGATATAGTTATAAAAATCATTCTGAATTATTGGAATCAGTTTCAGAACTGTTTTTTTCCTGCTAATGAACGATAAAAAATATTGACAGCCAATCAGAATCCAGCGACATGATAAAATTTCTCATATACAGAACAATATTGTGCGCTGGTTTGGACTCTAATATAGTTATCGTCATCTTTATAGTTATCGTTCTTGATGTGAACGTGCCTTTACTGTCCTATCACATGTTTCTTAACCCTCTTATTGCACTAGGGTCAGTTTTGACCCAGAAGTGGCTTTACTTTTAGTCTAATTGTAAATATTACTTCTATTAGTTAGATTTGTCTCAAATTACTTCTGTAAAATATATGTATCCTCTTTGCTTAGGACTGCATTTTGTTGGTAAATATGATTATGAATGCAAAATAATTGTATTTAAAAAAAATAAAATGTATGAAATTAAAAAAATAAAATAAACTATTATTTAAATGTATTTTCTTTACTTGCCAGACTTTTGACGCTATACATACATACATATGTGAATGATTTACTCGCAATGTAGAGGGTTGTGCAATTCTTGAAAAGTTCTCAAATATCTTTGCAGGCACTAGTATCCATACAAAATGCAAAATATAAACATTTTCTAAAAATCTTTTCCAGCATTATAGGACAAGTTATAGAAAATAAAATAATCTGAAACCTAAAAATTTACTGGTATATTGAAATGAAAACTATAAAAAATGTATATAAAAAACATATAAAACATATTAAAAAAACATAAAATATGAATTAAAAAATAATCACAATTTCTTTTCTGCCCTTTGTTGCTTATGCTTCAAACAATGTACCAGTAATGATGTAAAAAAACACATTTTAAAATTAAAAAAAAAAATCTGGGTTTTTGGAGGTCCATCTTAATTGCTGATTTCTTAAAATAATTAATAAAAGTTCTCAATACTATGTTGCTGTAAATTGACTGGTATATTGACTATTAAAAATGTATATAAAAAACATTGTTTTGGTTATGGAGTCTTGTTTTGATAGAAACTCTCCCCTCTTTAAAAGTTTTTAAAAATCTCTTATCGACCAATTTAAAGGAAACGTGTGCATGTTTTGTTAAATAGCTTTTGTTGTCATTTTATGAGTGCGGAGTACAATTTTATGTAAGATTCTTAGTTTTATGTTTGTATGTTGTTTATGTTAAACTTTTTGTGCTGCCATTTTGGCCAGGACTCCCTGGAAGAAGAGATTTTAGATCTCAATGGGACTATCCTGGTAAAATAAAGGATAAACATGTAAAAAGTATCAGATTTCTGATGATTCTGTAAGACAATTAAGTTTTGTCCTAAGAATGTTATTATCTTTTTTTCTTAAGATTTTTACTTTTGGGAATACAAAATATTTTTAGGATTCTTAAAAAGTCAGAAAATAAGAAGAATGTTTGGTGAATCCGGCCACAGGTCTTTTTGTGGATGATTAAATGCACCGGAAAGACAGAATATTCCATTGTGTAATTAAATAGAAAGTAGTAAAGACTGTTTCGTGTGTTTTTGTCCTTGTTTAGGTCAGCGGTGAGGAAGCTCTGAAGACGACGACTCTGAAGTCTCTGGGCCTCACGGGAGGAAGTGCCATCATACGGTGATCTCTCAGTGCTGATGTCACATCCATGTCTGATTTAATTGTATTTATTTATTGCCATAACAAACAGGTTGTCTGGAATTTTTTTCGGTCTGCTCATCCACTATAACACTGAGACAAAAAAAATGCATAGATACATACTGTATACAACCCAAGCGTTACAAAGAATAAAATACTTTGATATATGATGATGATATTGAAGATGTTTCTGTCTGTTAGATATGTGCTGAAAGGCTCTAGCTCTTCATGTCCTGGTGCGACAATGGATACGGTCGCCACGCCAACAGATGCTGTAGCCACGTCAACGGATGCTGTTGCTACGCCAACAGATGCTGTTACCACGCCAACGGATGCTGTTGCCAAGATGACCGTATCACACCCGCCTCTTCCAGAACCATCAGCCTCTGTTCCCGTGGAAACCCCGGCTCCGCCTACTCAGGCCGCCGCCCCATTGAACCATCACCCTGTCAAACAGGAAGAGGAGGAGCCAATCACGAGCCGAGAGCGAACAGTGCGGCCCAAAACTAGTGCGCATCAGGAGTCCCAGATAACGGAGGACAACGAGAGACCGGGGACGTCCCAACAGGTCCGTGACTCCGCCCCCTCAGCCACGCCCCCTCACTCAAGTGGCTCCGCCCCCTCCGCCACGCCCACTGACTTCGTGCCATTTTCAGGAAGCGGACAGCGTCTGGGAGGACCTGCGGGACTGAAGAGCTCGACCTCGTGGTCCCCATGTGTGTCCGGCAGCCCTCCCAAAGCCAAAAAACCCAAACCCAGCCATGAAATCAAGGTATTATAACAAATATTAAACACTGATAATAATCATAACTGTTTCTTGTGCTTCAAATCGTCATTAGAATGGTTTCTGAAGGATCATGTGACACTGAAGACTGGAGTAATGATGCTGAAAATTGCTTTGATCACAGGAATAAATTACATTCTAAAATGTATTACAATAGAAAACAGTAATTATTTGAAATTCTAATAATAATTCACAATTTGTACTGTATTTTTGATCAGATAAATGCAGCCTTGCTGAGCAGAAGAGACTTTTTCAGTAACATTAAAAAAAATCTTAATTATTCCAATCTTTTGAATGGCTTTTTTCATGAAAAAATCTGTATCTTCTCACACATCTCTAGCTCTTTCATAGTTTTTGTTCTCTTTATTGTTGTATTTATTTGAAAGACGGACGTGTGTTTTTGTCAAGTCTAAAATCTATCACGCATCACCACATTTAAATCTCATCACACAAACAACACATTTTTTTATTCATAGCTGGTAGATTTTCTAGGTGTCTTGTGTTTTTGCTCTTTACATAAACTCACTCACTCACTCACTCACTCACACACACACACACACACACACACACACACACACACACACACACACACACAGACACTCACTCACTCACACACACACGCCAACACACACACACACACACACACACACACTCACTCACTCACTCACACACGCCAACACACACACACACTCACTCACTCACACACGCCAACACACACACACTCACTCACTCACACACGCCAACACACACGCACACAGAGATATCTCTCTCTGAAGAGTTTTTGAATGTGTCTCTCGTGTCTTTCAGAGATCAGTCAGCGCCAAACAAGCGACGAGGGATGAAGAGGAACCAGACGAATATCTGGAGGTAAAACACACACGCCTCACACACACACTTCGGTCTATTTAACAGTAGCGTTCAATGAAAGGCATTTTCAGCCCAATTTAAATAAATTCATTTAATCACACAAATAAACATGAAAACCAGAATAAACAATTCATTATGGAAATTGTTTGCAAAATTGATGCCAAAATTAAAAATGAAATTTTATTTCATCATTTTTATTGAGTGCATCATCTCCATTAGATCGAAAAATAAAAAGCATTTGGTGATTTGAAATTTTATTTTCACTTCAACCTCGATGCAAGACTGACAATATTAAAATAAAATGCAAATGCGAAAAAGAAATTGTAAATACATTTTTGTACAAAGCTTTTTATCAATGCACATACAATAATAGTGACACGATTTAAATAAAATAAATAAAATGTTCTTATATTTATATATTAATATAATTTTAAACATGCATTTATTATATTTTCCTTATTTTATTTTCTCTTTTATTGCACAATTTTTGTTTTTTAAAGTCAACTTGTATGCAAATTTTATGTAAATTAGTAGGCGGGGCTGTTTTCGATGCTTATTGCATGTTTCTCAGTAATGCATATTTCTTTATCGCAGTAACGTGTCAATAACCGTGAGTGTGTGTTGAGTTAGTTGGCACGTTACCATGCTCATTGATTGTGTCTACGTCCAGCCGATCGACAGGGAGCCGCTGGTCTTCCATCTGGACTCAGGAGCCCGTCGCCATGACGACAGAGAACTTCCCGACGAGTTTTTTGAGGTCACCGTGGACGACATTCGCAAGAGATTCGCCCAGCTGAAGAGCGAGAGGTGAGAACAATCACTTCTGACTCTCAGTAAGGCACAAAGAGGCCGTGTGATTGACATGTATGACGAGTTGTCATATGGTTATTGTAGAGTAGTTGTATGTAGAGTAGTTGCATGTAGAGTAGTTGCATGTAGAGTAGTTGCATGTAGAGTAGTTGCATGTAGAGTAGTTGCATGTAGAGTAGTTGCATGTAGAGTAGTTGCATGTAGAGTAGTTGCATGTAGAGTAGTTGCATGTAGAGTAGTTGCCATGTAGAGTAGTTGCCATGTAGAGTAGTTGCATGTAGAGTAGTTGCATGTAGAGTAGTAGTTGCATGTAGAGTAGTAGTTGCATGTAGAGTAGTAGTTGCATGTAGAGGAGTAGTTGCATGTAGAGGAGTAGTTGCATGTAGAGTAGTAGTTGCATGTAGAGGAGTAGTTGCATGTAGAGTAGTAGTTGCATGTAGAGGAGTAGTTGCATGTAGAGGAGTAGTTGCATGTAGAGGAGTAGTTGCATGTAGAGGAGTAGTTGCATGTAGAGGAGTAGTTGCATGTAGAGGAGTAGTTGCATGTAGAGGAGTAGTTGCATGTAGAGTAGTTGCATGTAGAGTAGTTGCATGTAGAGTAGTTGCATGTAGAGTAGTTGCATGTAGAGTAGTTGCATGTAGAGTAGTTGCATGTAGAGTAGTAGTTGCATGTAGAGTAGTAGTTGCATTTAGAGTAGTAGTTGCATTTAGAGTAGTAGTTGCATGTAGAGGAGTAGTTGCATGTAGAGGAGTAGTTGCATGTAGAGGAGTAGTTGCATGTAGAGGAGTAGTTGCATGTAGAGGAGTAGTTGCATGTAGAGGAGTAGTTGCATGTAGAGGAGTTGCATGTAGAGGAGTTGCATGTAGGGTAGTTGCATGTAGGGTAGTTGCATGTAGGGTAGTTGCATGTAGAGAGTAGTTGCATGTAGAGTAGTAGTTGCATGTAGAGGAGTAGTTGCATGTAGAGGAGTAGTTGCATGTAGAGGAGTAGTTGCATGTAGAGGAGTAGTTGCATGTAGAGGAGTAGTTGCATGTAGAGGAGTAGTTGCATGTAGAGGAGTAGTTGCATGTAGAGTAGTTGCATGTAGAGTAGTTGCATGTAGAGTAGTTACATGTAGAGTAGTTGCATGTAGAGTAGTAGTTGCATTTAGAGTAGTAGTTGCATTTAGAGTAGTAGTTGCATGTAGAGTAGTAGTTGCATGTAGAGGAGTAGTTGCATGTAGAGGAGTAGTTGCATGTAGAGGAGTAGTTGCATGTAGAGGAGTAGTTGCATGTAGAGGAGTAGTTGCATGTAGAGGAGTAGTTGCATGTAGAGGAGTAGTTGCATGTAGAGGAGTAGTTGCATGTAGAGGAGTAGTTGCATGTAGGGTAGTTGCATGTAGGGTAGTTGCATGTAGGGTAGTTGCATGTAGGGTAGTTGCATGTAGGGTAGTTGCATGGTAGTTATAGAGTTGTTGTAGAGTAGAGGTGTAGAGTAGAGTTGTCATAGGTTGTATGTAGAGCCGTCGCAGAGTCGAGTAAAAACAAACATTTAAAGCTTATTGCAATATATAAACCAACATTTCAGTATTTTGAGGGTGTAGGGAAATTATGTCATTCGCAGAGCATCATGGGAGTGGGCGGAGCTAAAGAGATCTTTTGGCACGTGTTGCTTTGTTTCGACTCTCTGATTGGTGGTATTTTCTGTAGAACACTATTTAAAAAAATACGTTTTACTACCAGAACCAGAACGTTCTGCTCTATTGTAAAGGAAAAACTATTAAAAAATGCTTTAGTTAATTGAAATAAAGTATAAATATTAGATAAAAAGCATTATATTATAAATATTGTGTTTCTGGATGGATCTTCTGTCTGTTTCAGGAGGGCGTTTGAAGAAGCTCCTCTCATGACCAAATCTCTCCGAGAGTCTCAGATGAAGGAGAAGCTGGATCGGTACCCGAAGGTGTGTGTGTGTGTGTGTGTGTGTGTGTATGATCATGTGATCAGTCATGTGACTGGATTGGTACGGTTGTCTCCTTTTCAGGTGGCGCTGAGGGTCCAGTTTCCCGACCGCCGGGTTCTGCAGGGCTTCTTCAGGCCTCTAGAAACAGGTCAGAGCGGACTTTGGGTTTGTTTGGTTTTGAAACTTTTTTTTATGTTTTATTATTTTCTTGATGTTTTGTTCACAGCAGATGTTTGTCTGTTTTCCAGTTGCTGCTCTGAGAAGTTTCATCAGATCTTTCCTGCAGGACCAACAGCTGCAGTTTTACCTGTGTGAGTTATTACCACACACACACACACACACACACACACACACACACACACACACACAGACACTCACAAACACACACATACACTCTCTCACACACACATACACTCTCACACACACAAACACAGACACTCACACACAAACACACACACACACACACACACACACACACACACACAGACACACACACAGACACTCACAAACACATACACTCACTCACACACACACACATACACTCACTCACACACACATACACTCACTCACACACACACACACACACACTCTCACACACACACACATTCTCACTCACTCACACACACACCCCGATGTTGTCCTACATGATGTGTATGTTTTATCGGTGTATTTTTTATTTTCTAGTTGTTGCGCCACCCAAAACCATCCTTGACGACCCGAATGTCACTCTATTCCAGGTGAGACTGACTGTGTGTCTTTGACATCAGCCTCATTCTGAACTGAAGTGAGAGTGTTTGTGTGTGTGTGTGTGTGTGTGTGTGTGAGCGTGTGCGTGTGAGTGAGTGAGTGAGTGAGAGTGTGTGTGTGTGTGTGAGTGTGAGTGAATGAGCGTGTGTGTGAGCGCGTGCGAGTGAGTGAGTGTGAGTGTGTGCGAGCGTGTGTGTGTGTGTGTGTGTGTGTGTGTGTGTCGTTGCTGCTGTACTGTGATGTCAGGTTTATACAGTGATGATTCCCTTCAGAGGTCAGAGGTCACAGGTGTTGTTGTGTAACATCTGTCTCATGATCTTAAGAGCCACAAACAGGATGTTCTCGCTCACTTTCCATCATGTAATGGAAGGAATGTTTTCAAGGAATGTTTCACACACACACGCGAGCGTCTCTCGAATCGGGGTCTCTGAGGACAGACGCCCCTCGGCCCGTTCAAACACATTGTTTCCTCTTCAAAGAGTTCTAAGAATAGAAATCAGCACAGAGACGCCCATTATAGAGGCAGAGACACACAACTGACCACTGTGTGTGTGTGTGTGTGTGTGTGTGTGTGTACACTACCGGTCAAAAGTTTTGGATTTGTAAGATTTTTTGTTTTTGATATATTTTATAGTGTAATTTATTCCTGTGATCAAAGCTGAATTTTCAGCATCATTACTCCAGTCTTCAGTGTCACATGATCCTTCAGAAATCAGTATAATATGAAGATTTGATGCTCAAGAAACATTTATGATTATTATCAATGTTGAAAATAGTTATTTACATTTTTATTTCAGGATTTTTTGATGAATATAAAGTTAAAAAGAACAGCATTTATTTGAAATAGAATTTTTTATAACATTATAAATGTCTTTATTGTCACTTTTGATTCAGTTTAATATAAAAAATCTTATAGATCCAAAACTTAATTACCATATATATTAAATATGTATATATTTGCTGTTTTTTGTGATCATTTTTATTTTACCCATCTCTGTCTCAGTATGAATGTAGTAAAACAGAGAGACGACTGTCATTAACCTCTCTCTCTCTCTCTCTCTCTCTCTCTCCTCTTTCTCTCTCTCTTTCTCTAAATCTCTCTCTTTCTCTCTCTCTCTCTCTCTCCTCTTTCTCTCTCTCTTTCTCTAAATCTCTCTCTCTCTCTCTCTCTCTCCTCTTTCTCTCTCTCTTTCTCTAAATCTCTCTCTCTCTCTCTTTCTCTAAATCTCTCTCTCTCTCTCTCTCTCTCCTCTTTCTCTCTCTCTTTCTCTAAATCTCTCTCTTTCTCTCTCTCTCTCTCTCTCCTCTTTCTCTCTCTCTTTCTCTAAATCTCTCTCTCTCTCTCTCTCTCCTCTTTCTCTCTCTCTTTCTCTAAATCTCTCTCTTTCTCTCTTTCTCTAAATCTCTCTCTTTCTCTCTCTCTCTCTCTCTCTCTCTCTCTTTCTCTAAATCTCTCTCTTTCTCTCTCTCTCTCTCTCTCAGGCGAATCTCTTCCCCGCTGCTCTCGTGTACTTTGGCTCAGATGTGACGACAGGTTTGTTAACAGCTCTTTCATCTGCTGTCCAAACCAATGACATCATTTTAATCTGCCTTACTGGAAGCTCACAGTGCATTCTGGGTAACGGGGAACGTTGACCCCCTGTGGGTTTCAGTCACACACACTCACCGTCCACTCAATCTATTTTGGCGTTTCGTTTAAGTTTCGTTCTAGTGTAGTTTGAGTTCTGCTATAAAGGACGGGCGTAACTGTAACTAGTGATGGGAGAAATTAAGCTTTTCGAAACTTCAGATCAATTGCTTCGCAAAATGATTCACTATTTTGAGGCGCTGGAAAGTTCAGACGCTGGCGACCCCTGCTGGTCAAAACAGTGTAACTGCAGCGAAATGTGTGTGTGTGTGTGTGTGTGTGTGTGTGTCCACAGATTGTTTCCTGCGCTCTGATCTGGACGTCAGTGTCTCCGCCCTACAGGCTGATGAACTCATAGCAGGGTGAATATTTTACTATATTTCTTTTATTAAACTGATTTAACACTTCCCAACGAGTCATTTCAGGACAACCATCAGCAATTATAATAACAATAGGTAAAAAAAAGAAGATGTGTGTATGGATGTGTGTGTGTATATCAGTGGGCCGTGCATTTCACACCTAGGCCTTCAGTGGTGTCCAACCTGAATTAATAACTTTTAATAGTGTAGCAGCGCACAGACTCTCTATAATTGTTGTGAAATTGCTGTTTTAATGCGGTGAGTTCGGGAAAGGCCGGTAGAGACACGAGCGAGTGAGTTCGGCGTGTGTGTTAGTGTTCAGTGGTTCTTGCGTTCCTGTTATAAGTTCCCTTGTCTTGTCCTTCAAGGGTTACAGTCCCTTGTTAGAAATTACAATAGAGCTCCTAAGCCCCGCCCCTCCGCTTCCGGCTCATGGGACCTTATTTCGGGAAAAATATGTATGGTAGTCAATGGCGAGAGACAACTTATCTTTTTATTCCGTCTGAACTGTGCCCTGAATTACACACATGATGTTTGTCAATTTAAAAGATAATTATGAAAGTCACAGTTTGTCATAAAACAGAAGAGTAACATTTAGTTTTATGTGAAAATCACTCAATGAACTCAGGGCTGCCAACTCTCACGCATTGAGCGTGAGACACACGCAATTGACCCAATTCTCACGCTCTCACGCCACACCCCCGATTTCTCACGCTTAAGTGTCAACCCGGTAGGTAAAATGCCTGAAAGATTAGTTAAATATCCCGTAATCTAGAGTAAAGATATTGTGCTCCAAACCGCGCGCACGGCAGAGGTAAGCGAGCGAGAGACCTTGCGTGTGCAGACCCCCCCCCCCCCCCCCCGTTGGAGTAGTCTCACGCCAAGCTAAACTCAAAAGTTGGCAGCCCTGATGAACTACATCTCTCGTCTCGCACTATATACGTCACCAAGCTCATGTGTGTGTGGAGTCTAGTACAAAACACACAGCATGACGGCGTAACGTTACGATTATAACGTTAGACTGTAGAAAACATGACAGACGTTAGCTTCAGTAAAGTTAGCTTCAGTAAAGTTAGCTTCAGTATAGTTAGCTTCAGTATAGTTAGCTTCAGTATAGTTAGCTTCAGTAAAGTTAGCTTCAGTATAGTTAGCTTCAGTAAAGTTAGCTTCAGTAAAGTTAGCTTCAGTAAAGTTAGCTTCAGTATAGTTAGCTTCAGTAAAGTTAGCTTCAGTAAAGTTAGCTTCAGTATAGTTAGCTTCAGTATAGTTAGCTTCAGTAAAGTTAGCTTCAGTATAGTTAGCTTCAGTAAAGTTAGCTTCAGTAAAGTTAGCTTCAGTAAAGTTAGCTTCAGTAAAGTTAGCTTCAGTAAAGTTAGCTTCAGTAAAGTTAGCTTCAGTATAGTTAGCTTCAGTATAGTTAGCTTCAGTAAAGTTAGCTTCAGTAAAGTTAGCTTCAGTAAAGTTAGCATCAATAAAGTTAGCTTCAGTAAAGTTAGCATCAGTAAAGTTAGCTTCAGTAAAGTTAGCATCAGTAAAGTTAGCTTCAGTAAAGTTAGCATCAGTAAAGTTAGCTTCAGTATAGTTAGCTTCAGTAAAGTTAGCTTCAGTAAAGTTAGCTTCAGTAAAGTTAGCTTCAGTAAAGTTAGCTTCAGTAAAGTTAGCTTCAGTATAGTTAGCTTCAGTATAGTTAGCTTCAGTAAAGTTAGCTTCAGTATAGTTAGCTTCAGTATAGTTAGCTTCAGTATAGTTAGCTTCAGTATAGTTAGCTTCAGTAAAGTTAGATTTAGTAAAGTTAGCTTCAGTAAAGTTAGCTTCAGTAAAGTTAGATTTAGTAAAGTTAGCTTCAGTAAAGTTAGCTTCAGTAAAGTTAGATTTAGTAAAGTTAGCTTCAGTATAGTTAGCTTCAGTATAGTTAGCTTCAGTATAGTTAGCTTCAGTAAAGTTAGATTTAGTAAAGTTAGCTTCAGTAAAGTTAGCTTCAGTAAAGTTAGCTTCAGTAAAGTTAGCTTCAGTAAAGTTAGATTTAGTAAAGTTAGCTTCAGTAAAGTTAGATTTAGTAAAGTTAGCTTCAGTAAAGTTAGCTTCAGTAAAGTTAGCTTCAGTAAAGTTAGCTTCAGTAAAGTTAGATTTAGTAAAGTTAGCTTCAGTAAAGTTAGCTTCATTCATTGAGAGGAAAGATGTGATGTCACATGTGCGCCTTTTGGGTTTGTAGTCTTAGTGTAATTACGTATTTTCACAGTCTTATACCTCAACAGTTTTACATCAAACTGCCACTTTCTTAACTTTAAAATGTATCTTTTAAATTGACAAACATCATATGTGTAATTCAGGGCACAATTCAAACGGGATCCAAATATTTGTTGTCTCTCGCCATTGACTACGATACAATATTTTTCTGAAATAAGGTCCCATGGTGCACCGTAAGGGGAGGGGCTTAGGTTCTCTATAGTATGAATGTTAAAAAAAAAAAAAAAAAAGTTTCGATCATAAATTTACACGAAAAACAAAATCATATTCAGCGCGGAACAAACGGGGAATAAAAATGCATTATGCATCACCAAAACTACTGATTTTTTTACACAAAATCCATCCTAATTTCAGTCCCAACCACCTTTTCTATCGCCATCAGAGGTGTCAAGTAACGAAGTACAAATACTTTGTTACATTACTTAAGTAGAAATGTTGTGTATCTATACTTTACTGGAGTAATTATTTTTCAGACGACTTTTTACTTCTACTCCTTACATGTTCACACAATTATCTGTACTTTCTACTCCTTACATTTTATAAATAGCCTAGTTACTCCTATTTCATTTCGGCTTGTTTTCATTCTGGCTTGTCATCGTTCAAAAAAAACAACAACAAAAAAACTATCCAGATAATCACGCCATCCGGAGAGAGTGAATTTGAATGTGGTTGGATGAAAAGTATAAACATATACCATTCCGACACACTACTGGTTTATACGCGATAATGTATTACACATATATGCTTCTTTTAACCTATTTGCATTGTTCTAAAACGCGTTCATTTTCAATGGGCATATATGCAGCCTAGTCCTAGTGCATCCCAAATTTTTCAACATTAACATTTTAATATAACATTATGGCCTTTAGAGAAATGTTTTTGAGGAGGTGCAGTATAGGCCCATGCGGCGCGGCCCAAGCTTTTGTCCTTGATGCCATTTTTTTCCTTACATTACTTTTACTTTAAGTAGTTTTGAAACTAGTACTTTTACTTGAGTAAAAAGCTTGAGTTGATACTTCAACTTCTACCGAAGTCTATCTATACCTCTACTCGAGTAATTAATGTGAATACTTTACACATCTTTGATCGCCATCAGGGCCGATACTGAAGTCGAGTCGGTCCCGTCCCGTCATATTTCTGGAGAGCTATTAAATCTACAGGAATATATTTTAGTTTATGCAGTTCGCTATAGATTCGGTTAGCTAGCTCTGATCAGTCCCTCCTGAAAAACGCGATTATGCGATCGCATAATTCAATGCATAATCACCCAAAGTCCTCATATTTATGCGGGAGCCGCATATTTTCAAATACGCCGCACTTTCGCCGCATAAATTGTAGATTTCCGCGCAAAATATGCGAGGCTTGCATGATTTCACAATCCCCTCATTTTCGTTGCAAAAAAGTCACACCTATCTTAGCAGAAAGTTGAAAAATGTTGCGTTTACTTCACACACGAGCAGCCGTTTCCCCTGTTGCCATGGGAACGTTATGAAGTGACGTAATTACGCGACGTGAACATCATCGAAAAGCTGTAAAACAGGAAGCACACATTTTTATATTTTATTTATTCATTTTTACAGAAGTTGTAGCATATTCCTTTTGTAAAGCTGCAGAAGTTGTTCGACTCATCAGTGTTTTGTAAGTTTGAGCCGTGTGTTTATTAAGATCTGAAATAAAACAAGATGAGATTTAAATATTCCAGCACTTTCTGTGATGTTACGCTTGCTTATCATAGGAAGTAAAAGGAAATGACTCTTTACATTAAGGCAGTGGTCTAGTGAGAACAGGGTGTTGGGGAATCACTTTTTTCTCTTTTTCATCAAACCGCCGTTTTTGTAAGTTCCCGCAATTTCATCGCATAAAATTGCATAAATATCCCACATATTCCATCGCATTTTTTAAGAAAACGTGCCGCATAATCAAGGATTTTTGCCCGCAACAATCACAAAAAACTCTGCATTTTTCTGGAAGGACTGGCTTATAGTAAGCTTCAGGCACCCACTCTATTGATTCTGAACCTCAAGGCAGATTTTTTTTGGCCATGGCAACACATGATGACTGAAATATGATTGGATAAAAGCTCTAACATAAACATCAGCAGCTCGTCCAATCAGAGTTCAGAGCTGAAAACATCAGTTTTGTTATGGTTACATTAACCTGAGCTCCAGTATGAGCCAAGCTTTAACTGGTAAATAACTGTGATGTGAAACACTCACATTCCCCAAACACACACACACACACACACACTGCTGTTTTCCCGGGAGGAACGTTTCTCTCCCTCTGGAATTCCTTTGAGGTTTCGTCTCGATGTGAGATTCCAGCGGCTGTTTCCACTCACATCCGCTCTAAAGATAGTGGCTGCTTTCCTAGAAACCCCTCCAGCACACACACACACACACACACACACACACACACACACACACACGCTTCCACCTGTCTCCCACTCTCCATCATCATCACACACACACACACACACATCAAAGCAGACGCTGTTTCCTGTAACTCATAGTGATGTCTTAATGTAAGATACACTCACACACACTCTCTCACACACACACACTCACTCACTCACTCACTCACTCACTCACTCACTCACACACACACACACACTCACACACACACACACACACACACACACACACACTCACTCACTCACTCACTCATACAACCACACACACACATCAAAGCAGACGCTGTTTCCTGCAGCTCATAGTGAAGTCTTAATGTAAGATACTCACACACACTCTCTCACACACACACACTCTCTCACACACACACACACACACACACACACACACACACACACACACTCACTCACTCACTCACACAACCACACATGTCTTAATGTAAGATACACTCACACACACTCTCTCACACACACACACACACTCACTCACTCACACTCTCACTCACACAACCACACACACACACACATCAAAGCAGACGCTGTTTCCTGCAGCTCATAGTGATGTCTTAATGTAGGATACACTCACACACACTCACTCACTCACGCACGCACAAACACACACACACACACACACACACACATCAAGTCAGATCTCTTCTTGGCCTGTTGGTCTCTCGATCATCACACGTGTCCTTCCTGTGATCTTCAGCTGTATCCCTCGCTCTTCTCCTCCACTCCCCTCCTCCGCTCCCGGGTCATGTGACTCCGCTCCCGGGTCATGTGACTCTGCTCTCGGGTCATGTGACTCCTCTGAGGACGGCTGTGAGTCTCAGGCGCCGGCAGACAGAGCCGTGAGGAACGACCCCCTGAAACTGCCGAAGTGGCTCAAGCTGACAGGTAAGTTTGTTGCGTTTTTATTCATTTTATTTTTTCATGTTTTGAATCAGCTTTTATTTTTATTTTATGTTAATTTTAGTTTAATTTTTTGTCATTTCTTCGATTTTTTGTCATTTTATTATTACTATCACTAGTATTCAGTAGGGATGCCCAAGATAAAGGGGAAACTCGAAAAATTAGAATATCGTGCAAAAGTTATAATTTTGATGATTATGGCAAATTCAAAATCTCCGAAAATTTGAATATTACATGAAATCAATAAAAAAAAGTATTTTAAACACAGAAATGTCGGCCCTCTGAAAAGTATAATCAATGCATATGTATATAGTTATATATACTAAATATATTAGTTTCACCTTTTAATTTGAATTACTGAAATACATGTTGCACGATATACTAATTTTTCAAGTTTCATCTGTTATTTCACTGATATTTTTAATGTAATTGTTATCGGCCTGATATTAGAATGGCTTTTAATGGTGCGACTTTTGTTCTTGTAATCCGGCTCTCAAAAATTATTTATAAATTTGGATTTAGATTTATCGGCCAATATGTCGGTTATCGATATATATATATATATATATATATATATATATATATATATAAAGAATTTTATTATTATTATTTTATTAATTTTAGTTTAATTTTAGTAATTTCTTTGCAATTTTATTATTATTATTTTTTTTGTAATTTTTAAGTTTTTGTATTTAGTAGGGATTCACAATATATCAGCCACCGTATCGGTATCGGCCGATATATGTTCATTTTTAAAATTATCGTTATCGGCCGATATAAGAATGGCTTTTAACGGTGAGACTTTCGTTTTTGTAATCAGGCTCTCAAAAATGTTATAAAAATTTGGATTTATCGGCCAATATATCGGCTATCAGCTTTCAAATATAAAGAATTATCGGTATTTATTATTTCCAGTTAATAATTTTAGTGCTTCAACTTAAACTTATTTCAGTTTATCGCCAAGACATTTCTAATTTTCGTTTAATTTTAGTTGTTCAACCTTTATTTTATTTCAGCTTTAATTAAAATAACAGAAATGTTTTTAATAGTTTTAGTTAACATAGTTGAATAACACAAACAAAAGGCAAGTGTTTCGTTTTTAGTCAAACATAAACTCAATTGATTTTTACACAGTTTAAGCCATATTTCATAATATTTGTTTTATTTCAGACAAACAATGTTTCAAATTATGTTTATTTCTTTTTTTTAAAAGAAGACATTTATGCTTGCCAAGGCTGCATATATTTGATCACAAATACAGTAAACAGTGAAATATTATTATAATGTAAATCAGCTGTTTTCTATGTGAATATATAGTAAAGTGTAATTTATTCCTGTGATCAAAGCTGAATTTTCAGCATCATTACTCCAGTCTTCAGTGTCACATGATGCTTCAGAAATCACTATAATATGATGATTTGATGCTCAAAAACATTCATTATTATTATTAACAATGTTGAAAACAGTTTAATATGTTTGTAGATGGTATGCTTAACATGATAACGTACTTCAACATCCATGTGGGCCTTTTCTTATATTAATAAATAGTTTTTTTTAGATTTATAGAACTGTTTAATATATGAAATGTATATTAAATTTCACACTGTATGTTTTCAGGAAAGAAGTGACGTTTGATCAGCGCAGGAGGACGAGAGCGTTTGGATTCTCCGGCTGCAGTAGTTCAATAGTTTAACAATACTTCATGCAAAACTTCATCAATTAAACAATGTTTATTGCCAGTTGAGTTTTCTCTTTTCTGAGCTGTTTCTAAGTAGTCCATGACTGCGTCTCAAATTGAATACTTTAATTGTAATGCTGTCACACTCAGTTATTTTAGTATTATTAATATACTATAGTATTTATTCATATTTTGAATAAGCTTTCCTTTTTATATTTTCCTTTTTCTTTTTCATGTACATTTTAGTAATTCTATGTGCTTTTGACATTTTAAGTTTTTAATATGTGTGTGTGTATATATATATATATATATATAGCTGTAATTTATTTTTGTTTTAGTCATTTTAATAGCCTACTTAAACTTATTTATCTTTAGTAAATTCCTTTGCAAAATTTGTAAACCCCCCCTCCCCCCCAAAGTTTTTTATGTTCAAGTTTACTAATATTTATATTTTATTTATATCATTTTTTCAGACATCACCTTTTTGTGTTGACAACTCTGGGTCCCTCTGTACTAAAAACTGGAACATTACTCCTTTGCGTATTTGGCGTATAGGCGAGACGGATCCATGAAAACGACTAAAATGGCTGTGTTCTGCTGTCAGGCCAGTAGATGGCGATGTTCTTTTTAAAGAAACACGTCTATAGACTGAACACGCATGACGTTTGCGTTTTTGTAATTTACATGGAGACGATAATGGTATCGTTTTCAAAAACTTCCACTTTGGTTTCGTTTACTCAACGTACCAAAAACATTTTTCACATATCAACATTATCAAAATGATCCCGTTCACACGGATCTGCAAAAACGACTAAAAGCGGTGTATTCTGCTGCCAGGCCAGTAGATGGCGATGTTCTTTGTAAAGAAACTGACTGAACATTTAACACGCGTGCGCATGATGTCATAATTTTCACAAATTCGCGTTTTTCTAGTTTACACAGAGATGTTAATAGTATCGTTTTCACACACTTGCAGTTTCCCTTTTTCCAAAAGTTTGAATTTTTGGGCACCCGAAACGCCGTTGTCGTGTAAATGAACAAAGTTTTCTGTTCCTAGTTGAAAACGGTGTTGTATAAACCGCCCTTAGTTTTCAAACGAAGATTTCACGTAACGCACATGACTTCACAGTTTTCACAAGTTCATGTTTTTATAATTTACATGGAGACGAAAATGGTATCTTTTTAAAAAAATTGTGTTTACACGACGTACTAAAAACAGAAAAGCGTTTTCACAAATTCACATTTTTGGAGTTTGCACACAAATGAAAGCGATATTGTTTTCAAAAAACTTTGGGTTCGTTTACACAACATACTAAAAACAAAAAAGTTTTCCACCTATCAACTTTATCAATATGATCCCCGTTCACGTGGATCCGCGAAAACGACTAAAATCGTTGTATTCTGCTGCCAGGCCAGTAGATGGCGATGTTCTTTGTAAAGAAACACTTTATAGACTGAACGATGCATGCGCATGACGTCGTGTTCACAAATTTGTGTTTTTGTAGTTTACACGGAGTCGATAACGGTATCGTTTTTAAAAACTTGTTTTCATTTAAACGTTTGTTTAAATGAAAGGCCAAAACACATAAAAAGTTTTCTGTTTCTAGTTGAAAACAGTGTTGAGTAAACAGCCTTCAGTTTTCAAACGAAGATTTCAGGCATTTTGCGAAGCTGGTAGTGGGTAAGCGATGCTTTGATGTAAACGCTGCCCGTCTGGAGGAACTTCAAAGTGTCCGGAGGCTCTGGCACTCGTCATCTCTCCACTAGCCGCGGCCCCGTCGACTCGGTTAATGAGCTCCAGCTGTGGCGGCTCTTTGATGAAGGACCTGCTGAGGGTTAGCGGAGCCGCGCAGGTGAGCTAATGCTTGCGCGTCCACAGTTTAACCCGTAAAACACCGCCTTGTTCTTCCTCATCGCGTTCAAAGGTAAAAGTGATCTGCACTACAATTGAAGAAGACTTCAAAAAGTCCCCCTTGTGGTGAAGATCCAGCGTTTAATGTTGTTTATGTGTCTATGTGGTGTTTTTAATATACTTTAAGACAAACCATGTGTAAATTCATAAGTCGACAGCATTGCTGAGTATTTTCTCCTTAAAACTGCAGTGAACCAAAGACAGTCTCAAAAACACGTTTTGAAATCGCTGGTGTTTCTGACGTCACAAACTACCTTGTAACCAATCAGATCAACGTGTGATCGTCAACGAGTGGATCTCTGAGTGAGTGAGTGAGTGGAGGCGGGGCTCATTTGCATATTCATAGAACCGCGAACACTAAACGATGCAAGGGTGTCCAGTTACATTCAAGCTATATTTATTTTTTTTTTTCAAGGAAAAACTTTACATATGTCATTTTGGTGAGCAAAGATGTGTTGTTGTTTTACTACGGGGGGAATTTAAGAGTTTATGATCTGCATCACATTTAAATTAATCTAAACGCATGATAATAATGTTTCTAATTCAAGTTCAAGTATTTTTGTAGTTTCTCTCCCTACAGTGTTTCAGTAGCACCACAGTGCAAAACAAACATATCTTACAAGACAACAAATAACACACTTAGACAAATCGTGTTTCTGTGCTGACCCAGAAGAGGTTGTTCGGGTCCCTCTAGTGGACGGACTTCATAAGCTCGTTCACAATGCGCGTGCTGTCCTTTTGGTCACGTGTTTTCACTAGTGTTTTCTTCGCACGTGGATTCCTACCGTTGATGATTTGACATAATTCAGGATTGTTAGTTTCTTGAAAGCTCATCCTGAATTTACACGTGGATCTGTCTTCCCAATGCACACAAGAACACAGTATATCAGACAACTTAATCTAGACATTTGAATCAAATCCGCAAATTAGTTTGAAGAACCGAATTAGCCAGAGATCAGTGATCATGATTACAATATCTGGCATCTGTCAATCATCTCAACGGACCGGCAGTACAGCGAGTGAACAGCAGAGGGCGCTGTTGTTAAATTTATCTTTATACAGGAGTCAAACTGTTTCCAGGACCAGGGTTATTATCCAGGTTATTATCGTTAACTGCAACTAAAAAAAGTTACTTGAAATGAAGTAAACATTAACTGAAAATAAAATATATATAAAAATTATATTAAATATAATAAAAGTATAATCCCAGCAAGTTGTCTAGAAATATTTGCTACTCATTTTTATTTAGTTTAACTTGTTCTAAAATAACCAAAACTGCAACTGATATAAAAAAAAACCCTAAGAATAATTATTTGTTTTTTAAACAAATTTTTTAAAAGAAAATTAGGCTACTAACGGAAAAAAATTTTTTTTTAAATAAAACGCTAAAAAAAAACTAACTTTTCAGTCGCTGTCTGCTGTTGAGAAGAAGGAAGATTATATCTTGACCGAACATGACGATATAAACTGAAAGTGAATTTGAATATGTTTCCAGCATATTTGTTTCTGGTGTGATGATCAGTGTTTTTGTTGTCAGAAATGTTACAGCTGTTACGTTTTTAATCCAGTAAATGAGTCACAGTTGCAGCTCGAACATTGAACTTTAAAGGAATGACCGATAAAATATATTTTAATAAAAACATAAAAGCAAGTCAACTTCAACCGAAGCTAAAGTTCCGCTAAATATGTTATTGTCTCTCCCATATTAGCCTGTTTAATTTAGTCAAATTACAATGTGTGTGTATGATTTTGTATAACGATAATGATTTTGCAACGTGAGCATCATAGATCATCCCGTTATAAACTCTCTTGTAGATGTTCTTCATGCAAAAGCTGCTCATGTATGGATTTAAAGGTTAGTAAGTCTTGTAGCACTTTTGTTTTAATGTTTATCTCAATGCAATGATTTGACGAGTGTTTTTGTTAACGTAAATACATGATGCAAAGGAGTTCACCTCAAAATGAAAATTTCCTAATAATTTACTCACCCCAATGCCATCCAAGATATCCATGTCTTTCTTTCCTCTGTGGAAGAGAAATACGTTTTTTGAGGAAACTATTTCCGGATTTTTCTTCGAATAAGATCGCATAATAATAATAAGCTGCGATCGTGCACAGTATTTGCAAGCACTTCAAAGATCTTTGAAACTGCATTGATTTGGACTTCAAAACGCTGGTCATCATTGAAGTCCATTATTCAAAGAAAAATCCAGAAATGTTTTCCTCAAAAAACTTATTTTCTCTTCCACTGAGGAAAGAAAGACATGGATATCTTGGATGGCATTGGGGAATTTTTTTCATTTTGAGGTGAACTAATCCTTTAATTCATGAATGCATAATAGTTATGCATTAAATGGTCTATATGTATAACTGAGAAACCTGTGTTATAGCGACACCGGTGGCCGTTCAGTGAAACTGCAGCAGCGCTTACTGCTCGTGCTCGTGAACAGTAACACACACGAGTGTGAATCAAGACTCCAGATACTCACGGAGAAGATCTTTTAGTTCTTTACTTAGAAGTATAGAAGTTGGAAATAGCATTTGCAGCGATATACTGTTAACGAACATGAACCACTGCTGAGAGAGACGGTTAGATGAATAATATGTGCTGATCTTTCCTCTCATTAACTAAATAAACACAGAAATGAGAAAGCATCAGTTCAGAAAGCATCTGATCATAGTGATGTGTGTGTTTACAGCAGATCTGACATTCATCATGTCCACAGATAAGCTCATTAAAATGACACTGTTATGATAGTCTGATTATAAAGTTTATTTGAGACTGTCGATTATATAGATTCTTGAGCTTCTCCAGGATTTACTGAAGAAAATTTGTTTTTGAAGTATGAAAGTATTTCTTTTCTTAAGCTTTGTTTTTGTTAAACTATTGTCACTGTTTTTGTGATTCAGCTCAAACTTATATGGTTTAAATGAGTGGTATGTTAACTTTAAGCTAGTATGGTTAGCATGTATCAAGGTGAATTGTTTAGCTAGCACAGGAGGTTTTAGTCTATGTGTTTTATCATGGCTGACTGTCCCCGTACAGTGCATAAACATAAAAACAGACACATTGCAGTATTTTTAACATTTTTTTCACAAGTTTTTACTTAAATATAATATAGTTCATCAGGTTGGAGCAAGGACAGGAGGTTTATGTTTATGTGTGTGCGCGACCGCGTGCAGATGTGTGTGATCGTACGTAACATATTGTTAAAATGATAATATAAAATATAGTTAAAAAATAGGCTAAATAAAAGTTAATTGCCTCACAAATAAATTATTTAATTCTTCCTATGTCACTAAAAGCCTATATTTTATATCAATTTGAATATTTGACATCTAGACAAATCTATAATTGTCATCTAATCAAAGCTGATGAATAAATAACACTGTAATATTATTATAACTTACATTTTTGATAATAAACATTTTGCTAACACTGACATATACTGTAATATATTGTATTGTTACATGTTGCAACTGTCCCCATCTGACTCCTTACATTCAAATGCAAATTGTGAAAAATGTAGATTCTGTAATTATCTTTAAATGGTTTAGACTATGTTTAAACATACATATGTAAGTTTATTGTATAAACAATTTGTTTGTCTAATCCAAACCGTCTTTAGTACATCTACAGGCTTTCATACAATCTAAAAAATGCTGGGTTGTTTCAACCCAAATTTGGGTCAAATATGGACAACATTTACATTTTTTAATACAATTTTTAACCCAATGTTTGGGTTAGTCCATATTTTACCCAACGTTGGGTTAAAACAACCCAGCAGTTTTTAGAGACAACACAAGGAAGATCTCATTATTTAAGTTTTGTTACAAGCTGTTCACACATCGGCAATAAAAAAAAGTGATTAGAAAAATCGTACATATAGCCTCTTTAATGCATAGAAATACATGAGGTTCAAAATGACATTTGGAGTTCATTGCATGGACAAAAAACGCAGAGGCGTTCTTCAGAATATCTCATTTCTTTAGTTTCACAGGTTCAGAACCACATGAATGATCATCTCAGGCCTTTAACTCACACGGAACCTGGAAGATTCCTCTCAGAACGACCACAGACTCGCAGTGCAACTCGATAGTCATCAGTAATCCAGAATATTTAACCCTTCATTCATCAACTGCATGCTTGGAAACCCCAAGTGACTCTCTTGTGTCTGTGTCTAAATGTGTTTATATATAGAATAACTGTGCGATTCCTTCACAGGTGTTTCTGGACACACATTCCAGCCGCACCCTCATCGAATATAGACATAACCTCCTCAGTGCACAGACAGATCTTCTCTTCTCTGGACTGGTTCTGCTGCGAAGGAATCGGACTGGAAGGTAATAATGGATCTGATGTTAACGATCCCTGTGAGACTCTGGCTGTTTTGACGGTTTTGTTTTTTGACAGATAGTGAGTCACGCGCTCCAAAATAGAGTCATAAATACTTCACGCACCCCGAGGAGAAGAAACGGCCTCGAATCTGCTTCTGTGGAAACCCAACAGGAATCTGTGCGTCACGACGGACATCAGGCTTCCTGCCGCTGGATCTGTGGAGCTGCAGATATTCCATCATACAAATATATCAAATACTCTGTTCAAAAGTTTGGGGTCAGTAAGAATTTTGAATTCTTTTATTCAGCAAGGACACAATAAATCGATCAAAGTAACATTAAAGAATTTTACGTTGGCACGAAAGATCAAATAAATGCTGTTATTTTGAACTTTCTATTCAAAGAATCCTGATAAAAGTATCACGAATTCCACACTTTTTGTGTTTCATTTCTATTTTTAACATTATTTATTTTAATTTTAAAAACTATTTTACCTAATTCACTTAGTGTGTTTTATTTTGATGTGTTCATGGTACAAGTATTTGAATTTGACATTTTTATTATTTAACTTAAGTCTTATTCTGATTTGTTTTTGTTTTACATGTTTATGATTTAAAAACATTTTTAAGAAGTGCTTGTTTTCATTTTTTATGACATTTTACTGTTTGATTTCATTTTAAAATTATTTTATCTTAATTCTACATTTTTATGATTTAATAAAGTTGTTTTATTTGTTTTCATTTTACATGTCTATAATTAAATGCATTTTAAGTGTTTTTTATTTCTATTTATTTTTTGTTACATATTTATGATTATTAATTTTTAGTGTTTGATTTAATTTTAAAATTATTTTAATTTTACATTTTTTTCATTTAATTTAACAAGTTTAATTTTGTATTATGCAGTATTTGTTTATGATTTTTTAAAAATATTTTTTAAATTTTACATTGTTAATTATTAGTGTTGGATTTCATTTTAAAACTATTTTAATTTTACATTTTTAGTTTAGTTTTGATTTGTTTTCATAAATAAGCATTTATTTTTGAATTTTATATTTTCATGATTATTAATTTTAGTGTTTGATTTAATTTAGAAATTATTTTAATTATTTTAATTTTACATTTGTATAATTTAATAAATTTTTAGTAAGTTTAGTTTTGATTAACACAACTGTTTTTAACATTGATAATAAGAAATTTAACTGAACTGGAAAAAAATTACTCTTTAAATATCTCTACAATAGAAAACAGTTTAAATATCAATATTACTATTTGTATTTCTGATTAAACAGATGCTGTCTTGGTGAGACTTTTGACCGAACCCAAACTTCTGAGCTCTTGTGTAGCCGAACGTAACGACATGAGCGTCTCCGCTGGACATTATTTAAACGGTGCGGGCGTGTTCTCCCCCATCGGTGCTGCGCGTGTGTGTCAGCTAACGCTGTCCTGCGCCGTCGTCTCTCTGGTGATCCACGCCGCCGGTTACAGCGCCACCTACGGGACGTTCTGTATGGCGGTTTGGACGTCGTGCTTCTCCATCACAGTGTGTGTGTTCGTGCTGGACGTGACCCGCCTTCACGCGTGTCTCCCCGTGTCGTGGGAGAATCTAACCGTGACGTTCGCGTCTCTGTCCGTGTTGCTCACGCTAACTGCGTCTGTCGTGTATCCCGTGTACTTCGTGCGTGCGGACGACTGTCCTTCCAACAACTGCAACATACGAAACTACCGTATCGCGGTGACCGTGTGCTCGTGGGCGGCGTGCGTCGCGTACGGGACGGAGGTTTTTCTGTCACGTGCTAAACCGGGTCATGCCGTCGGCTACATGGCGACTCCATCCGGCATCCTGAAAGTGGTGCAAATCTTCGTAGCATGCGTGATTTTTGTGATGCTAGCTAACGGGAGTGATTTCTCACGCCACGTAGCGACGGTTTACTGCGTGTCGGTGTTCGGCGTGTGCTTCGCCGCGTCGGTGCTGCTGGTGGCGTTGACGGTCTCGGGTCGTACCGCGGCGGTGCGACTACCGTTCGAGCGGGTTGTGGTTGTCTACACGTTCGTAGCAGTGCTGCTATACTTTAGCGCTGCTGTGATTTGGCCCGTGTTTAGCTTCGACCGGAAGCACGGCACTCCACTACGACCGCAGGGCTGCCCGAGCAGGAAATGCTCGTGGGACGTGAAGCTCGCCGTCGCCGTGTTGTGCTTCATCAACCTCTCACTTTACATCGCAGACCTCGTGTATTCGCAGAGGAGCCGGTCAGTGGCGCAGTGTTCTCGAGTCTAGCGGGAACATGCGTTGATGAAACCGTGAGACTGTAAAGAATACGTCTGTCCCTTACATTGTGTAATAAGTTTTGTAAATTGTAAAAAAATATGGACGTAGTGTCCGTGACGTCACGCGTAGTGTTTCTGAAGAGCGTTTTTGAAGCCCAAAGTGGGCGGAGCCAGCCGTCGCCATCTTGGCAGCGTCACTCCTGGATAACCGAACAAGTGCAGCGAGACGGATTAGCTGAGGTGACGTGACGCTAACAGACAGCAGACAAACGTCTAGTAGCGACATCAGCGGAAATCTACCTGTCACTCAAGTGGCCACGCCTTTAATTATGCACAACTTTAAGGCTTAATATAATTTACATGGATGAGTTATTAAAAACATTAACCTCCCTCACAGTCGTCATGAAGGGCAAAATTAGCTATATAGACCAAAACCACTTTTTGCACCAGGCTGTGAACATGTTTTTTTCTGCTGTAAAGTTGGGCATTTTAACATGCGAGTCTATGGGATTGAGTTTCTTCTGCAGCCGGTCTCTAGTGGCCAGTGGATGAACTGCAGTTTGAGTCAC